>NC_052329.1:17247010-17267010 GCF_016432855.1 Salvelinus namaycush
AGGGAATGCATATTGGGAAGAGATGCTTATCAGATGAAAGCCCAGCCCTGATGGACACACAGCACAGGTGGTATTAACATGTATAAACCCCCTAAAAATTCCTGTTCCACTTTCATCATCATTCAAACTTATCATTAGTTGAACTCGGGAGTGGGCTTTTATTTTTACCTACACTAGCCAGTCGCAATCCACTACCAGCAGCAATCCAACACACAAGCATTCAAAAGCATTGAAAAAAATTCAAATAAAAATGGTCTCAAGAGATGGTCGTTGTGATTTTATGTTGCTCTCACTCCCTGGTATACAGTGTGATGTAACTACACCAACCGTCTATCCCATAATTAGGATACTGTGTTCCTTTACCGAGCTACTACTAGTGTGTTATATTATGGAAGGTCATATTTTTTTACATAGGAATTCTTTATACTCCAATTAAAGTACATACAGCCTTATTGCAAGCTCTCCCCTGTCTATTTGTCACTGTCCATAGTGTCCCCAGTAATAATGTGTGTGTGTGTCTACCCTTGCCTGCCTGCGTCAGAGCCAGCCTTGCTCCCTGCATGCCTGCCGCCTGTGGTATTTCCCTTGTATTTAAAGGGCACAGAAGATCAAGCTTCTGAGAGACACTTTAATTTACTTACTGGCCTTTAAAAAGAACCTCCGATTTGATTTGGCACCGTAATACAGTTAATGGTGTATATCTGTTAAATGGCAATTGTCCGCTCCGGTATCGATCATCTCCAAGAGAGCACCTGACAGCGCTTGGAGGACATTATCCTTTTGTCACAAGAGCTGAAGGGCTCTTCGTGAGTCTACCACAGTCTCAATGCATGTTTTACTAATATCAAGAGATTCCAGCCTTGCTGAAGCACCTCCAGATCATCACCGATCCTCCACCAATTTTCACAGTGGGTGCGAGACCTGGAGAGGCCTACAAGCCACAGTGTTTCGCACCCAGTGTGAAATTTGGTGGAGGATCGTTGAGGATCTGGGGGTGCTTCAGCAAGGCTGGAATCGGGCAGATTTGTCTTTGTGAAGGATGCATGAATCAAGCCATGTACAAGGTTGTCCTGGAAGAAAACCTGCTTCCTTCTGCTCTGACAATGTTCCCCAACTCTGAGGATTGGTTTTTCCAGCAGGACAATGCTCCATGCCACACAGCCAGGTCAATCAAGGTGTGGGTGGAGGACCACCAGATCAAGACTCTGTCATGGCCAGCCCAATCTCCAGACCTGAACCCCATTGAAAACCTCTGGAATGTGATCAAGAGGAAGACGGAAGGTCACAAGCCATCAAACAAAGCCGAACTGCTTGAATTTTTTGCACCAGGAGTGGCATAAAGTCACCCAACATCAATGTGAAAGACTGGTGGAGAGCATGCCAAGACACAGGAAAGCTCTGATTGAAAATCAGGGTTATTCCACCAAATATTGATTTATGAACTCTTCCTAATTTAAACCATTAGAATTGTGTTGAATAAAAAATAAAAATGAACTTATTTTCTTTGCATTATTCGAGGTCTGACAACACTGCATCTTTTTTTGTATTTTGACCAGTTGTCATTTTCTGCAAATAAATGCTCTAAGTGACAATATTTTTATTTGGAATGTGGAAGAAATGTTGTCAGTAGTTAATAGAATTAAACATACATGTTAATTTTACCCAAATACATACCAATAAATAGTAAAACTAGAGAAACTGATCATTTTGCAGTTTTTTTCCAGAGCAGTATATTTTTTCCAGAGCAGTATATTGAAAGCAGGTGCATCCACACAGGTGTGGTTCCTGAGTTAATTAAGCAATTAACATCCCCTCATGCTTACACGGAACCCAAACCAGCTACGCGCGTGTGCCATTGTGCGAAATTGTGCATAAATGTATTTTGTCCCCCTATACCAAACGCGATCACGACACGCAGGTTAAAATAGCCATACAAACTCTGAACCAATGACATTAATTTGGGGACAGGTCGAAAAGCATTAAACATGTATGGCAATTTAGCTAGTTAGCTTGCACTTGCTAGCTAATTTGTCTTATTTAGCTAGCTTGTTGTTGCTAGCTAATTTGTCCTGGTATATAAACATTGAGTTGTTATTTTACCTGAAATGCACAAGCTTCTCTAGTCCGCCAATTAATCCACACATAAAACGGCCACCCGAATCGTTTCTAGTCATCTCTCCTCCTTCCAGGCTTTTTCATCTTTGAACTTATATGGTGATCTGCATCTAAACTTTCATAGTATTACGACGACTACCGGCAAAACAGTTCGTCTTTCAATCGCCCACGTGGGTATAACCAATGAGGAGATGGCACGTGGGTACCTGCTTCTATAAACCAATGAGGAGATGGGAGAGGCAGGACTTGCAGCGCGATCTGCGTCAGAAATAGGAATGACTTCTATTTTAGCCCTTGGTAACGCAGGCGCTCGTTGGCGCGCGCGAGCAGTGTGGGTGCAATAATTGAATAACATGGATTTCTAAATTTATTTGCGACGCTCGCGCATGCGACGTGGCCGGTCTGGTCAGCATGTTAGGGTCATATATAAAAATGCTGGGCAAGCCATTATTTTGGCTTCCATGGCTATGTACTCATCCCACTGGGCACAGATTCAACGTCTATTCCATGTTGGTTCAACTTAATTTCATTGAAATTATGTGGAAACAACGTTGATTCAACCAGTGTGTGCCCAGTGGGATAGGATGACATTGCCCCCACAGGGCACGAGAGGTCACTGCATGGTTTGATGAGCATGAAAACGATGTAAACCATATGGCCATGGCCGTCTCAGTCACCAGGTCTCAACCCTATTGAACAGTTAAGGGAGATTTGGAGCGGCTCCTGAGACAGCGTTTTCTACCACCATCAACAAAACACCAAATTATGGAATTTCCTGTTGGAAGAATAATGTCGCATACCTCCAATACAGTTCCAGACACTTGTAGAATCTGTGTCATGGTGCACTGAAGCTGTTCTGGCTCATAGTTACCCAACGCCATATTAAGACACTTTATGTTGGTGATTCCTTTATTTTGTCAGTTACCTCTACATAGCCTACTGTACAGAGACACAAATACACAAACTGTACAGACAGGACAACCAGACAGATAGACGTCAGACAATCGTCTCCTGGAGTTTCCGGTCCTAACCATCTATTTCCACTGGAAAATATGCTCCTTCACCACCCCCGTCCCCTCCTCCCCCCTCCCCCTACCCTTTCCCTGATTAAAAGAACCCACAGCCTGCAGATTCGAGGTATTTTGAAATAAATATTCCCCGGGCTAGCAGATGGGCACGGTGGATAGACACACAGACAGACATACAGAAGGACAGACGGAAGGACGGACGGGGAGAGTCGGAGGGACGGGATAATGCACAGCTGCGGCTCGGGCGATGCCTTTTCTGCCTCCCCTATTTCCCCCTGCTCTTTATCACAGCCCCACACTTGTGCTCTGCTGGTAATCAGAGAGGACTGGCCCCTCCACAGAGCCAGCAACCGCATTCCAATCTCATCTGTTGCGTATCTAATACTAATTGGAATCCTTCAACTGGGTCACTGTCATTGTTTTTCAAGTACTGTCAAGTCGGGGGAAACATATGAAACTGAAATTATACCCCTGCCCCTCACAGGAGCACCTTGATTGGATCTCTCTCTCTCTCTCTCTCTCAAACCATTAAGATATTCAATCTGCCGTCCGATGGGCTGAAGGGGGCAAGCAGGGGAAGGGAAGACGCTCCCCAGGCCGTCATGCACCCTGTGTGTGTGTGTGTGTGTGTGTGTGTGTGTGTGTGTGTGTGTGTGTGTGTGTGTGTGTGTGTGTGTGTGTGTGTGTGTGTGTGTGTGTGTGTGTGTGTGTGTGTGTGTGTGTGTGTGTGTGTGTGTGTCTCCATCTCCTTTCCAGGGATTGCAACTGCAATGCTCGTCCTCCATAGACAGGGAGCTTTAGCGTAGAGTGTGTGTGTGTTTGTCTGCGCGTGTGGGTGTGTTCACTTTAGGCATATACGTCTCGTTGACTACATTTCCAATTTTGGCGGCCTGTCCACACAGACATTTTGGGGTCACTTTAGTAATGTTTGTTTATATCTTTAAAGTGCATAACTCTCCCCCCAAAAGCAATCAGATTAGCCTATCATTCCGTCCTAAAGCCAAACCCATAACACATCTACATGTATATGTTCAATTGGGCATGTCAAGGGCTGGTCTTAGCCTCGCTAAGCTAATGCACTAGTGGAACGACATCTCAAAATCGCCTCAGATGGGGGCCACTGTTCATGTACTCTCTCCCGTCGAGATGCTGAGAGGATAAATAGAGATGGGGGGGATTATGTGTTGACGAGTGCGGATCCAAATTAATGTTCGCTCAATCATGTGGCCAAACCGTCCGGGGCTCATTTCTTTGGAAGATGGCCGGGTGGTTTGTGCTCTCTCTCGTTATTAATGTACAAGGCCCTCCTGATTGGCAGGGACATTTCTGATTTGACTGCTTGGTCAATTTGGCCACTAATTCATGCATCTATACTCTTGGACCAGCTCCCTCCCTCCCTCTCTCAGATTACAGGCCTACTTCATGTGCATATTTACATAAAATGCAATCATTTCATCAATTGTTCATTTTGTATGGTGCATGTTGTTTAACCATGGGGTGTTTCATTTAATTTATTTTGTATCTTTCTATTCAATGCACAAGTTTGATTATGTTTCCTTGTATCTCATTTTTATTCACTCTGATTGGAAGTGTATTAGCTATGAAAGAGAACAGGCCCTTGAAATTTAGGCTCCCGTTATAACTGGCTATAGTTTGAATATTTGTTGTTGTGTTTTCCATGGCTGCCTAAGTAGGGTCAAATCCAAAGGTCAAATCCAAACTGTTTTACGTGAAAACTACTGTTTCACTCCTCTCCCCAGTTGGGACACACCTATTTCACACTATGATCATCAACAAATCGCAAATAAATTCATAAACCCAGACATCAAAAACAACAACAGAAGGAAACAGAATGAACATGACCACACACTTCCATCTCAATTCTTTGTTTTTTATTTTTATTTTTTGTCTATCTCAGCATGGTTCTCTGTTCTTCCTTGAGACTGGAAATGGTATTTGGGAGACAAACAACTTCATTCTGCTGTGCGTCAGTAATTAGCTGTGGAATTAGCGGGCTTGACGTGCCTCCACAGATCAGCCGGGCCCTCCAGGGAGGCCTGCGGGTCCAGGCAAGCCGCATTTCCAATTATTGTGTTGAATTGCTAATTTAGTTATTGTGCCTGGCGTAATTGTGATGGGTATTGGGTGTGCGATTCAATTTGTTTTAAGTATTTGTGGGCTGGCGGCTTGGTAATAGAGCTGACCTATCTGGTGGCCCAGCACAGCGAGGAGAGTTACGAGACGGCAAACAAAGGGAAGACACTACAAAGATGTTGGCTCTCTCTCTCTTTCTCTCTCTCTCACTCTCTCATCGCCTTAGTTTGATCTGCCTCATCCCTCTTAAGACTGTTGAAGTTAAAAAGCTTGAAATTTAGAAAAATAGCACTTTGATCATCTTCAGGGTGGAAGGCACAGCGCATTAGACTGCAAGAACATTGAGGGCTTTGGTTTGTAGATAAGCAGGGGAATGCCATTCTATCCAAAATATTGTCGGCAGGAGTATTGTGTACATCTTGAAGGTACCCCGTGCCCTGGCCGGATTAGCTGGCCATTTTAACAGGACTCGGAAGATTTGCTTAACTGTTAGACAGCAGAGGAGTGCTGTGTGTCTCCCTGTAGGCTACATGGGCTCATTTGACAAAGCAGTCTTCATAGTTGTAGTATTAGTTTGTGTTATTAAGTCACCAACATACAGTAGAATGGGGAAGATTAAATGAACCTCTTGGGCTGACAGTGAGGTGTTTGGCTTACATTGATATACAATTGCTCTCTACTGATTTAATTATGTGAACAGTTTTTATTATTGTAGCCTGAAAGTTTTAAGCCCTGACTTGAGCATTTTTTCATAATAATTACATAGTGTAGCAATTTTCTTGTTACTTTAAATTTAGTTTAACTTCTCTGGGGTGGGGGGCAGTATTTTCACATCCGGATGAAAAGCGTGCCCAGAGTAAACTGCCTGCTACTCAGGCCCAGATGCTAGGATATGCATATTACTAGTATATCTTGATAGAAAACACTCTGAAGTTTCTAAAACTGTTTGAATGATGTCTGTGAGTATATAAGAAATCATATGGCAGGCAAAAACCCGAGAAAAACTCCAACTAGGAAGTGGGAAATCTGAGGTTTGTAGTTTTTCAACTCTTTGCTTATCCAAGATACAGTGGAAATGGGGTCATATTGTACTTCCTAAGGCTTCCACTAGATGTCACCAGTCTTTAGAACCTTGTTTGAGGCTTCTACTGTGAAGTGGGGGCGAATGAGAGGGGAATGAGTCAGAGGTCTGCCAGAGAGCCACGAGCTGACCATGCGTGTTCACGTGATAGTTAGCTTGCGTTCCATTGCATTTCTGAAGACAAAGGAATTCTCCGGTTGGAACATTATTGAAGATTTACGTTAAAAACATCCTAAAGATTGATTCTATATATTGTTTGACATGTTTCTACGGACTGTAACGGAACTTTTTGACTTTTCGTCTGCACCTAGTGATCGCGCGTCATGAATTTTGATTACTGGGCTAAACGCGCGAACAACAAGGAGGTATTTGGACATAAATGATGGACTTCATCAAACAAAACAAACATTTATTGTGGAACTGGGATTCCTGGGAGTGCATTCTGATGAAGATCATCAAAGGTAAGTGAATATTTATAATGCTATTCTGACATCTGTTGACTCCACAACATGGCGGATATCTGTTTGGGTTGTGTTGGTCTCTGAGCCCTGTACTCAGATTATTGCATGGTGTACTTTTTCCGTAAAGTTTTTAAAAAATCTGACACAGCGGAGTAGTGAATCTAAAATTCCATGCATAACAGTTGTGTCTTTTAGCAATGTTTATTATGAGTATTTCTGTAAATTGATGTGGCTCTCTGCAAAATCACCGGATGTTATGGAACTACTGAACATAACGCGCCAATGTAAACTCAGATTTTTGGATATAAATATGAATATTACCGAACAAAAGATACATGTATTGTGTAACATGAAGTCCTATGAGTGTCATCTGATGAAGATCATCAAATGCTAGCGATTCATTTTATCTCTATTTCTGCTTTTTGTGACTCCTCTCTTTGGCTGGAAAAATGGCTGTTTTTCTGTGACTTGGCTCTGACCTAACATAATCGTTTGGTGTGCTTTCGTCGTAAAGCCTTTTTGAAATCGGACACTGTGGCTGGATTTACAACAAGTGTATCTTTAAAATGGTGTAAAATACTTGTATGTTTGAGGAATTTTAATTATGGGATTTCTGTTGTTTTGAATTTGGCGCCCTGCAGTTTCACTGGCTGTTGACGAGGTGAGACGCTACCGTCCCACATACCCTAGAGAGGTTAAACTCACAGTGTGGTTATAATTTAAATTTCATCCCCCAGAAATGAGACAAATATTACAACAAATATTATGGTGGAACTCAAATGCGCTGGTTGATAAAAGATCTGTATTTATGGATTTTTTTTTTAAACCTCACTAGGGTATGTGGGACGGTAGCGTCTCACCTCGTCAACAGCCAGTAAAGGATCACAAGAGGAGGCAGGTGGCTGGGTCCAGGGGCAGGCAGAAGGTCATACACAGGGACTCCAAAAAGGTAACAGTACAGGCAGGGGAAAGGCTATTAACGTAGTCCAGGAGATCAGGCAAGAGGTTGATGACAGGGAATCTGAAAGTACAGGTAGGGAATAGCCAAAGGTACAGGCAGGGAATAGGCAAAATGGCATGGTTAGTGAGGATGGCCAAAAACAAGATACACGGGAGGACTCAATTCAGAAATAACCAGCGCTCCGAATAGAATGTGTATCAAAACAAACAATATCTCAAAATGATGGGGTGCAAAGAACTGAACAAAATAGTGTGTGTAAATGACATACAGGTGTGTGAACATGTGATCGGAATTCAGGTGATTGGGATCTGGAGAGTGAGCTGCGTTCATGGGATCTATGTGTTTGAGAGTGTGAGCTGGAAAGTGGGCTGGAAAGTTAGCTGCGTTCAGGGGATCTATGTGTTTGAGAGTGTTAGTTGGAAGTAGATGTGACACAAAAATGGAGGAGGCATGCAGCAGCGGGAGGAGGTAGGGAACTGATCTGTCTGCCCAATATAAAGGATCAAAACTGTCAGAGGAACAAAAATAGCATAAA
Source organism: Salvelinus namaycush (assembly GCF_016432855.1). Classification (NCBI taxonomy): domain Eukaryota; kingdom Metazoa; phylum Chordata; class Actinopteri; order Salmoniformes; family Salmonidae; genus Salvelinus; species Salvelinus namaycush. The sequence goes on from NC_052329.1 coordinate 17,255,286, forward strand.
TAGGAAAGTATACCAGGTTAATTTGAGGATCAGGATGTTGACAGGTGTGCATATACAGTAGATGGCTGGGAAGAGTTTTTTTATGTACCGATTCCATGGCACAGGTTCGATGAGTTGATATATAAAATGATGCAAAATTCAAGACTTTGTGCTTTTCAGCTAAAATTATCATACAGAATTCTTGCCACCAACAAAATGTTGAATATTTGGGGAATACAATCATCGCTGTTCTGCAGATTTTGTTGTGAGGATACAGATTCAATTGTCCATTTGTTCTGGTATTGCCCTCAGGTAGCCTGTTTCTGGTCTCAGGTTCAGGAATTGCTGAAAAAGCATAGCCTTAATCTAAACTTTACCCTAGAAATAGCATCGTTTGGAGATTGAGAGACCTGGTCAGTCAATTACTATTACTCTGTCGTGTCTTTGGCTATGCCAGATTAATTGCTATGACATGCTATTCTATAAAATAATTTCTCCGTAATTAATGATTGAACTAATCATGTAAATATAATTAACTAGAGAGGGACACCACGAAATAATATTTATAGAGCTGTTATCTTCCGAATAAACTCTTAAAGATTTAGTAATATTTTACATCCATAGCAGTCACATTAATCGTCATTTTATTCAGTCTCATCTGAAAGTGGTAAATCCTTGGTTATCTGCAAGAATCCTGGCTAACAAGTTGAATCAGCAATACAAAATTGGGTTTAATTATTTATTTACTAAATACCTAACTAATCACACAGAATCACACATAAACAATTAAATCATAACTTGATCACAAATTGACGTCATAAAGGCAAACGTCCCTAGCGGGCGGAACAGATATGACAGCTTGTTACACAAAGGGAAGGGAAGGGATTTTAGTGAAAGAGCGGGAGACTGGAACATAGGCGAGCTGTGCTATCGTAAATACAGTATCTTATGCATTCTAAATTACCGCCCATTTGAAAAAGGAAAATGCAATAAATATTTACTCTGAGCTGCGCTTCAGTAGGTTGGTGGTAGATGGAAGACCGTATCGCCAACCTGAGTCCTCTGTCCTTTGAAGAATGTCTCTGGTGGTCACTGGATACGTTGGAGTGGCGTCGTGTGTAGTAGACGGGATACTCTGACTGTCCTTCCTAACATACGTTTGTAGCAGCTGTTGCTAACTCAACGGCTAGGAGGTATCACTTCTGTAGTGAATACGAGTTCAAAGTTCATACCATTTACAACCAAAGTCCATGCTGATGTTGGCTTAGTTCTGTAGTTATTATCTGAACCATTCTGACATCGGATCGTCATCCTAAATGTACCCGGAACAGGAAGTTATATTTTTGTCAATGGCTTTTATAGTGGAGGGAGAGGGGTGTGTCTGAAAAGTTTATAACCCATGTCTCTTCACAGGGGCGGGCCCCTGGTTGAGCAGAAGCCAAGCTTATGAAAACCCAAATCTCTCATTTGGAAGATAAAATTACATTTAATCTATTCACAAATAATTTCATATTCAAACATTTGAATTAAACAACAATTCCATGTGAATCCGATACCTCTGACGTTTAGACTTTCCACAGTAGAGTTTATGTCATTCTATCATTGATGAGAATGTGTCAGAGGGCAACCGAACTGACATAATATACCTTAAGTACCACTGCATATGTTCAGTTGGTCGGATTACCAGAATATAGTTCATTTCCCCCCACCTTCTGATGTCCCCAGAATCTCTATGTTAACCAATGGGTTTTCTTATGTCACATCAGTTATAGTAGGGAGAGAGAAAAAGGGGGAAAGAGGTATTTATGACTGTCATAAACCTACCCCCAGGCCAACGTCATGACAACTCTTAGTAAAAGTATTTATCTTCAACTCGCAATCCGTGGATTCTAATCAATTAGATATACAGTACCAGTCAAAAGTTGACACATTTTTACTATTTTCTACATTGCAGAATAATAGTGAAGACATCAAAACTATGAAATAACACATATGGAATCATGTAGTAACCAAACAGTGTTAAACAAATAAAAAAATATTTTAGATTCTAGATTCTTCAAAGTAGACACCCATTTGATGACAGGGTTGCACAATCTTGGCATTCTCTCAACCAACTTCACCTGGAATGATTTTCCAACAGTCTTGAAGGAGTTCCAACATATCCCGAGCACTTTTTGGTGGCTTTTCCTTCACTCTGCGGTCCAACTCACCCTAAACCATCTCAATTTGGTTGAGGTCGGGTGATTGTGGAGGTCATCTCATATTTGGTCAAATAGCACTTACACAGCCTGGAGGTGTGTTGGGTCATTGTTTTGTTGAAAAACAAATGATAGGCCCACTAAGCGCAAACCAGATTGGATGTCGTATTGCTGCAGAATGCTGTGGTAGCCATGCTGGTTAAGTGGGCCTTGAATTCTAAATAAATCACTGACAATGTCACCAGCAAAGCACCCCCATGCCATCACACCTCCTCCTCCATGCTTCATTGTGGGAACCACACATGCAGAGATCATCCGTTCACCTGCACCTGCTTTGGTTGGAACCAAAAATCAAAAATTTGGACTCATCAGATCAAAGGACAGATTTCCACTGGTCTAATGTCCATTGCTCATGTTTCTTGGCCCAAGCAAGTCTCTTCTTCTTATTGGTGTCCTTTAGTATTGGTTTCTTTGCAGCAATTTGACCATGAAGGCCTGATTCATGCAGTCTCCTCTGAACAGTTGATGTTGAGATGTGTCTGTTACTTGACCTCTGTGAGGTGCAATCTGAGGTGCAGTTAATTGCTGATTTCTGAGGCTGGTAACTCTAATGAACTTATCCTCTGCAGCATAGGTAACTCTGGGTCTTCCTTTCCTGTGGTGGTTCTCATGAGAGCCAGTTTAATCATAGAGCTTGAAGGTTTTTGCAACTGAACTGCAATGTTCTTGAAATGTTCCGTATTGACTGACCTTCATGTCTTAAAGTAATAATGGACTGTTGTTTCTCTTTGCTTATTTGAGCTGATCTTGCCAGAATATGGACTTGGTCTTTTACCAAATTAGGCTATCTTCTGTATACCACCACAACACCATGATTCGCTCAAGCTCATTAACCTTTTGACGCTAGGGGTCAGAATTTTTTCTTAAAATATCATTCCCAAGGTAAACGGACATTTTCTCTGGCCCAGATCGTAGAATATGCATATAATTTACAGATTAGGATAGAAAACACTCCAACATTTCCAAAACTGTCAAAATATTTTCTGTGAGTATAACAAAACGTATTCTGCAGACAAAAACCTGAGAAAATATAACCCGGAAGTGATATTCTTTTTTTTTTAAACTGTGTTTCCTGGCCCGTCTTTCTTCCATTTAAAGGGGTATCAACCAGATTCCTTTTCCAATGGCTTCCTCAGGCTGTCACCGGGCTTTAGACATAGTTTCAGGCTTTTATTTTGAAAAATGAGCGAGATGTTTCATAAGTAGTCAGGTGTCCTCCGAATAGTTACTGCGCATGCGAGAGAAGCTCTCCATTTTCCGTTTGTTTCTTAAAGAATAGGTTATGGTCCGGTTGAAATATTATCGATTATGTTTGTTAAAAACAACCTGAGGATTGATTATAAAAAACATTTGACATGTTTCTACGACCATTACGGATACTTTTTGGAATTTGTCGAACGGAACACGGCTTTGGTTTTCTCAACATAATGTGCAACCCAAATAGCGTTTTTTTGTGATAAAAGTAATATTTATCAAACAAAAAGAACATTTGTTGTGTAACTGGGAGTCTTGTGAGTGGAAACATCCGAAGATTATCAAAGGTAAGCGATTCATTTTGTTGCTTTTCGTGACCATGCTAATTTGGGGCTAGCTGTTGTAGCATTGAAAGCTACACTCACAAAAGCTTGGATTTCTTTCGCTGTAAAATATATTTTCAAAATCTGACACGATAGGTGGATTAACAACAAGCTAAACTGTGTTTTGGTATATTTCACTTGTGATTGCATGATTATAAATATTTTTAGTAATCATTTTGCATTTGGCGCCCTGCAATTCTAGCGGTTGTTTAGGAAAGTGATCCCGTAAAAGGGATCCGTAGCGCAGAGAAGTTAAGAAGGAAAGAAATTCCACAAATTAACAAGGCACTCCTGTTAATTAAAATGCATTCCAGGTGACTACCTCATGAAGCTGGGGGCAGCAAATAGCCTAGTGGTTAGAGTGTTGGACTTGAGCTGAATCCCTGAGCTGACAAGGTAAAAATCTGTCATTCTGCCCCTGAACAAGAAAGTTAACCCACTGTTCCTAGGCCGTCATTGAAAATATGAATTTGTTCTTAAGAACTAGTGTATCTATCATTTCCTATACAACATGTATTTTCTAGTAACGTTTATGAACAGTTATTTCGTCAGAATAGTTGAGTGTCATAAAAATATCCGCACATTCTGGGAAAAAGATGCTACGTTAGCACAATGTATAACCACTGATTTCAGCTCTAAATATGCACATTTTCGAACAAAACATAAGTGTATGTATAACCTGATGTTATAGGACTGTCATCTGATGAAGGTTTATGAAGGTTAGTGAAAATGAATATCTTTTGCTGGTTTATTCCCTATCGCTAACGTGCCTATTGCTATCGCTAACGTGCCTTGATGAATGAATGCGGTAGTGTGGTAGGCTATTGTAGTAAGCTAATATAATGCTATATTGTGTTTTCGCTGTAAAACACTTAAAAAATCGGAAATATTGGCTGGATTCACAAGATGTTTGTCTTTAATTTGCTGTACACCATTGATTTTTCAGAAATGTTTTATGATGAATATTTAGGTATTTGACGTTGGTGTCTGTAATTACTCTGGCTGCTTCGGTCCTATTTGTGACGGTAGCTGTGATGGTAGCTGCAATGTAAAACTGATTTATACCTCAAATATGCACATTTTTCGAACAAAACATAGATTTATTGTATAACATGTTATAAGACTGTCATCTGATGAAGTTGTTTCTTGGTTAGTTTGGTTGGTTCTTGGTTAGTTAGGTTGGCTTTGTGCATGCTACCTGTGCTGTGAAAAATGTCTGTCCTTTTTTGTATTTGGTGGTGAGCTAACATAAATATATGTGGTGTTTTCGCTGTAAAACATTTTAAAAATCGGACATGTTGACTGGATTCACAAGATGTGTATCTTTCATTTGCTGTATTGGACTTGTTAATGTGTGAAAGTTAAATATTTCTCAAAAATATTTTTTTGAATTTCGCGCTCTGCCTTTTCAGTGGAATGTGGGAGGAGTTCCGCTGGCGGAACGCAGGGGCGGTACAGGTTAACAATCAAGAGTTCCTGGTTACCTATGTAAAAATTTCTCTCTGCAGGTGAGAGCTTGCGGGACAAGAAGGCACAAGGATGGAGCTTCTGATCTGAGGGAGAACGTTGAGACAGGACTGCACCTACCCCGGTGTCGGAAGCATCCACCTCGAGGACGAACTGGAGTTCTGTGTCTGGCTGGGTAAGGACTGGGGCAGAAGTGAAGCGGTGCTTGAGTTCCCAGAACACTGCTTCTGCCTCAGGGGACCAGTGGAATGGAGTGGAGGTGGAGAGGAGCTGCCAAATGACTGTAGTCACGGATGAATCGTCTATAAAAATTGGCAAACCCCAGGAAATGCAGTAACTGCTTCAGATTCGCGGGCACAGGCCACTCTGTGACTTCCCTAACCCTGGCAGGGTCCATTCGTAGCTGTCCTTGAGCAATAATGTAACCCAAGAAGGACATAGAGTAACATGAAACTCACATTTCTCAGCCTTAACAAATAGCTTATTCTCCAGCAGCCTTTGGAGAACGTGTTGCTTGTGAGCCTCAAGGTCCTTTGAAAAAATAAGAAAGTCATCCACATAGACAAAAACAAAACGCCCAATGACATCCCTCAGGACATCATTAACCAGGCTCTGAAAAACAGCAGGGGCGTTAGTGAGACCAAAAGGAATGACCAAATACTCAAATACTCTTCCATGGCCACTTGCTCGGGGCGAGAGAGGATTTAACTTCTTACGGCTGAAATCCCGCTAACGGGATCGATATGACAACAGCCAGTGAAAGTGCAGGGCGCCAAATTCAAACAAGATAAATCTCATAATTAAAATTCCTCAAAATACAAGTATTTTATACCATTTTAAAGATAAACTTGTTGTTAATCCCACCACAGTGTCTGATTTCAAAAAAATCAATCACTAACCTTTGATGATCTTCATCAGATGACACTCATAGGACTTCATGTTACACAATCATGTATGTTTGTTCGGTAAAGTTCATATTTATATCCAAAAATCTCAGTTTACATTGGCGGGTTATGTTCAGTAATGTTTGCTTCCAAAACATTTTGCAGAGAGCCAAATCAATTTACAGAAATACTCAAAATAAACATTGATAAAAGATACAAGTGTTATGGACAGAATTAAAGATGTACTTCTCCTTAATGCAACCCCTGTGTCAGATTTCAAAAAAACTTTACGGAAAAAGCACACCATGCAATAATCTGAGTACGGCGCTCAGAGACCAAAACAAGCCATACAGGTACCCGCCATGTTGTGGAGTCAACAGAAGTCAGAAATAGCATTATAAATATTCACTTACCTTTGATGAACTTCATCAGAATGCACTCCCAGGAATCCTAGTTCCACAATAAATGTTTCTTTTGTTCGATAAAGTCCATAATTTATGTCCAAATACCTCCTTTATGTTCGCACGTTTAGTTCACAAATCCAAATTCATGAGGCCCGAGCACTAGGTCCAGACGAAAAGTCAAAAAGACATGTCAAACAATGTATAGAATCAATCTTTAGGATGTTTTTAACATAAATCTTCAATAATGTTTCAACCGGAGAATTCCTTTGTCTTTAGAAATGCAATGGAACGCAGCTAACTCTCACGGGTGCGCGCGAGACAGCTCATGGCACTCTGCCAGACCTTGAAAAAGCTCTCATTCTCTCCCCATTCACAGTAGAAGCCTCAAACAAGGTTCTAAAGACTGTTGACATCTAATGGAAGCCATAGGAAGTGCAATCGGACCAAATTTACACTGTATCTTGGATAGGCAAAGAGTTGAAAAACTACAAACCTCAGATTTCCCACTTCCTGGTTGGATTTTTTCTCAGGCTTTTGCCTGCCATATGAGTGTTGTTATACTCACAGTCATCATTCAAACAGGTTTAGAAACTTCAGAGTGTTTTCTATCAAAATATACTAATAATATGCATATCTTAGCTTCTGGGCCTGAGTAGCAGGCAGTTTATTCTGGGCACCTTATTCATCCAAGCTACTCAATACTGCCCCCCAGCCATAAGAAGTTAACCACACCTCGGTCCAGAAAGCTCTCGTCAGTGCCTGAGTCGATGAGAGCAGGCAGAGGAAAAGCCTGGCTCTGCCACACAAGGTTGGCCTCAAGCAGGGGTCTGGGAGATGTTGGGCAGGCAATTTGGCTCAACAGTATATCCCCCACTACTGCTGAGCCCCCTTTTTTGCTGGACACAGGGAAGAAGTGAAGACCAGGTGATCAACCTGGCCACAATATAGACAGCTCCTAGTACTGATACGCCGCTGCCTCTCCTCTGGAGATAGACGGGTCCGGCCGAGCTGCATGGGTTCAGGATTAGAACATGCCTGGAGATGTGATGCAGTCAGAGAAGGAGAGCAAGGCACTGAAGCAGATGTTATGGGACATGCAACCCTACCTCCCCTCTCCCTCCGACGCTCACGGAGACGGTTGTCAATGCGGATAGTGAGAGAAATTAGTTTGTCAAGTCCCTCAGGCTCCTCTCTGGACATCAACTCGTCTTTGAGGGTCTCAGTGAGTGCGTTCCGGAATGCTCCCTGAAGGGCCTCGTCATTCCAGCCACTATCTGCGGCGAGGTTGCGGAACTCACATGCCATTTCAGCCACACTCTGGGAGCCTTGACGAAGGGACAGAAGTCGTTAAGCGGTATCCTTTCCACGGACCGGGTGGTCGAAGACCTTCCTCATCTCATCTGTGAATCTACTGTAGGAGAAGCAGATAGGCGACTCTCTCTCCCACACCACAATGGCCCAGGAAAGCGCTGCTCCACAAAGGCAGACAATCAAAAAATAAATCTTGGCTCGTTCACTAGCATAAGAGTAGGGCTGTTGCTCAAATACTAGTGAACATTGCACAAGAAAGGCTCTGCAAGCGCCAAGATTACCATCATAGCGCTCAGCAGTCAGAACAAAAGGCTCCCGGGGCAGAGAAGAGGGACTTGAGACAGGTTGTGAACTCTGGGCGGAGGTTCAGATCTGTAGGTCAGACAGGCTCCGTGAAAACTCCTTGATGTTCTCCAGCAGGGCTTGGTCATGTTACTCAAGAAGGGCGCCTTGACCTACAAGAGTTTGGTGAAGACTAGTGGAGTCTGCTGGGTTAATCTCTTGGCCAGATCGTATTTTTAAGCGGAGCAACACAGGGGAACCCAAGAGTAGACTCAGATGAGGAAACAGGGAATGAACCAAAATATTTGTTCCACAGGGAGATATGGAGTGCAGATCCGGGGAAGCTCGGATGAGTTGCAGAAAAAACAGATGTGGAGACTGAGGTTGGAGAGATTATGATCTGGCAGAGTGAAAGTGGCAGGACTGAGTATTTGTAGAGGTCTTGATTATGGAACGAGTTGCAGCTGGTAGGGATCTGCTCTGACTCCAGCACACCTGTCTCCAACCACACAATCACACAGAGAGGGAAAGGGAGAAGGAGAGAGAGAGAGAGAGTTACAAGGGGAGTAACTGCAGGTCAAGAAGACACCAGATGAACACCAGAGGGTGTAGCAGGAGCAGCTGTGAAAGGGATGGGCTGAGGGAAACTGAGGGTTGGGATGTGGAAGTGGGAGTTGAGTTGCTGGATGGAGGGTAGAATGACGGTCAAAGATAAAAGTAAAAAATAAAGTAAAAATAAAGCAAAAAGATGTACAGTTGAAGACGTAAATTGACATACACTTCGGTTGGAGTGGTTTTTCAACCACTCCACAATTTTTTTGTTAACAAACTATAGTTTTGGCAAGTCGGTTAGGACATCTACTTTGTGCATGACACAAGTAATTTTTCCAACAATTGTTTACAGACAGATTATTTCACTTATAATTCACTGTATCACAATTCCAGTGGGTCAGAAGTTTACATACACTAAGTTGACTGTGCCTTTAAACAGCTTGGAAAATTCCAGAAAATGATGTCATGGCTTTAGAAGCTTCTGATAGGCTAATTGACATAATTTGAGTCAATTGGAGGTGTACCTGTGGATGTATTTCAAGGCTGACCTTCAAACTCAGTGCTTCTTTGCTTGACAACATGGGAAAATCAAAAGAAATCAGCCAAGACCTCAGAAAAAAAATTGTAGACCTTCATAAGTCTGGTTCATCCTTGGGAGCAATTTCCAAACGCCTGAAGGTACCACGTTCATCTGTACAAACAATAGTGTGCAAGTATAAACACCATGGGACCACATACCGCTCAGGAAGGAGACACGTTCTGTCTCCTAGAGATGAACGTACTTTGGTGCGAGAAGTGAAATTCATTCCCAGAACAGCAGCAAAGGACCTTGTGGAGATGCTGGAGGAAACAGGTACAAAAGTATCTATGTCCACAGTAAAACGAGTCCTATATCGACATAACCTGAAAGGCCACTCAGCAAGGAAGAAGCCACTGCTCCAAAACCGACATAAAAAAGCCAAACTACGGTTTGCAACTGCACATGGGGACAAAGATCATACTTTTTGGAGAAATGTCCTCTGGTCTGAACAAACAAAAATAGAACTGTTTGGCCATAATGACCATCGTTATGTTTGGAGGATAAAGGTGGAGGCTTGTAAGTCGAAGAACACCATCCCAACCGTGAAGCACGGGGATGGCAGCATCATGTTGTGGGGGTGCTTTGCTGCAGGAGGGACTGGTGCACTTCACAATATAGATGTTATCATGAGGTAGGAAAATGATGTGGATATGTTGAAGCAACATCTCAAGACATCAGTCAGGACATTAAAGCTTGGTCGGAAATGGGTCTTCCAAATAGACAATGACCCCAAGCATACTTCCAAAGTTGTGGCAAAATGTCATAAGGGCAACAAAGTCAAGGTATTGGAGTGGCCATCACAAAGCCCTGACCTCAATCCCATAGAAAATGTGTGGGCAGAACTGAAAAAGCGTGTGCGAGCAAGGAGGCCTACAAACCTGACTCAGTTACACCAGCTCTGACAGGAGGAATGGGTCAAAATTCCCCCAACTTATTGTGGAAGCTAGTGGAAGGCTACCCAAAACGCATGACCCAAGTTAAACAATATAAAGGCAATGCTACCAAATACTAATTGAGTGTATGTGAACTTCTGACCCACTGGGAATGTGATGAAAAAAATAAAAGCTGAAATAAATAATTCTTTCTACTATTATTCTGACATTTCACATTCTTAAAATAAAGTGGTGATCCTACCTGACCTAACCAAGGGAATTTTCACTAGGACAAATGTCAAATATATTTAAACTGAGTTTAAATATATTTGGCTAAGGTGTATGTAAACTTCAACTGTATGTTTGAATGACACTGAGGGGAAACGCTGTTACATCCAATGCCTGTTTGCCTGAGGCTGATGCCACACAGGTGCTTATATGCGAGTACACATGCATACACACACACTCGCATTCAAACGCACACATGTGCACACACACATACACATGTAAATAGTGCCACACATGCACTAAATGCATACAGTTGGCCTTGCTGTTTAGATTTTTTGTTGTCCTTGATGTCTTCTGTTTTTTGCATTGTTGTTTTCCTTTGTTTTTCTATTTTTCTATTTTAGTTTCATTTTTGTTGGTTGTTTGCTCATTGGGGGGGGGGGGGGGGGGGGCTTGGGGGGGGAGAGACGGGAGGGAGGGTGGTTTGGGGGTGAGGTGTGGAGGTGGACAGATTTTTTGGGTGGATTTTTTTGGGGGGGGAGTGGGTATTGTGAGGGAGGGGCAGCTCTCGCATGGTTGAGGGGCAGCCCTCGGGAAACTGTGGGGGGATCTTGGATGATTGGTGGCCTAGCGGTTGGGAGCTTGGGCTAGTGGCATATAGGCTGCTGGTTCGGGTCCCCGATTTGACTTGGTGGGAGATCTGTCGACGTGCCCTTGGGCAGGGCACTTGACCGTGGTTGCTCCTGTGGGTCGCTCTGGATGGGAGTGTCTGCTTGATGACTGAATGTAATGTAAATCTTGAGCGGCTTCACTGCAGGTAGATTTTTTGTTTTAGTATTCAAAATTTTTTTTCAAAAATAAATAAATAAACTAGCAGTGTGATTTCACAGTATACAAGCCCTCACTTGCCAATAAAAAAGAACCCATCATGTCACTTACATTACAATCAGTCCAATGTTGCCAGCCTGTCTGTCTGTCGGTCTCTGTCTGCCTGTCTGCCTGCCTGTCTGTTGGTCTTTGGCTGTCTATCTGCCCATCCGTCTTTCTGCTAAGTATGTAAACATCATAACACGTCATGAAGGATTAACAACACAAAACCACAGAACCATGTTTACATTTTTGAATTTAGTCATAACTTGTAATCAATGTTTAGCGTGATCGTGTCCCTGTTGCCAGCTCTAATACCATTATGAAAGAGTGAGATTAAAGGTAGTATTTCTGTGCGTGTGTGGACTGGTTCAAGCATATACGCTGTTGGCAAGGGGTTTGTGTGTGGATATGAATTCTGGGACAGTTTTAGAGAGCTCATTGTGATTGCCTGAGGTGTTGGT